>NC_077222.1:80940221-80977010 GCF_024763615.1 Phlebotomus papatasi
TAATGTATCTGAATACGAAGCTTAGAAGCTTTTTGGAGACTTTTTTAATCAGTAATCAGCTGGGATGTCTGAATTGAAATTCAGATTTATAAATGTGTAAATCAGCTGAATCTCTGAATTGACCCCTCTCTGCCCTAAACCATAACTTAATCAAGGTCAACTGCCTCGCACTCCTCTATGCCGCTATGCAGGTGTTATACTTTTTTTCTAATACCGGTAGTTGGCGCTGTAGTTCTTCCGAAAGTTACTTCCGCTCAAAAGTTTCGGTAATTTCGTTTTGTGGCAACATAACTGTGATGAACTGTGGTAACTGTGTAGGGGGAGGCTTTGAACTTTCGCACACAAAAATGATGTTCAAGTTCAGTGATTTTTTCTGACTACCATGCAAACCGTATGGATTCTCCAACTACGCAAAAAAAATGTCTTACTTATAAGGTTCATAATCCCACCAAACAAAATCCCAGGAAATCCTTAGATTTTCCTCCAGAGGAAAATGAAAATTTAATGGCAATTTGTCCGATAGATGAATCAAGTTTCTATTATCGCACACTATTCACGCCATCATTGAACACCCCATTTTCACCGTAAATTTTGCACCGGACACTAAAAATTGCACATCATTGTTTAAAGGTAACTCTAATCTACTGGATTAAACCATTTTTATAAGGAATAAAACATTTTAATATCACTTTTTTGGAACTTTTCTGAGAGATGTTTTATTGACATTAAAAACCATTTTTTTGCTTGATTCTACGAGAATTTCACTCCGGAAACGGTTAAATCTGATGAATACTTTCTTGAAAAGTCCAAATATCACCAAATTTACACGAATCACTAAGTTTTTAAAGCTAAAAATTGACTAAAACTCTGCAAGCGCGAAGACCACACAAGATTCCACCAAGATTTCTTTTCTTTGTCATGCAAAACAACACAATAGTGAGGTTATGTCAAAGATTGTCAAAAACCAGTTGTAAACTGTATGAGCTTATTGCAGATGTGATTCTTTCATTGCACATTCAGTTTGTGCAAGCTTGAAAAATATTTTTATATCAAAGAAATGCAAAACTGCTTAATAATTACTCAACTGCAGCCTATTTAAGTCAAATTACTTCTTGTTTATCAACTTTACGATTTTTAAGTTTTCCTTTTTAGTGGTGGATCAAATCGGTAGATTACAATAGATGTGAATATGAGGGATCGCATCTAAAATGAAGTTTCTTGGAAAATGTGAGAGAAGCCATGTCTTCTATGTGCGATCGATGAATCTGAGTCAAGTTTGTGAATTTTGTTCCACCCACAAAAAGTGCCTCTTCAGCCTAAAAGATTTTTACATAAATCTGATTCCTAATAACTCTTCTACCCTCTGTGATAGTAGTTTTTCAGAAAAGTGATATTAATTCTGCACAATCGTATGAAATATTGCACAGCAAAATTACAGTTTTGGACCTGTTTTTATTTTTTGTTTCCTGAAACTAGGAAAAAAGGATTAGACTCTCAATTTTTTCAGGAAAGATGGGATTTAAGGTTAGCTATTACAATATATAGCCATATGTGAGATTCATAAAGTAATATAGGAGAAATATGAAGTGTCTGAAGGTAGCGTATGTGCGAACGATCAAAGCCTCCCCCTAATCATGACCTGTATCATATTTTCCACGCGTTTTTCTTAAAAAATTTTGTATAGTGCTTGTATTTTTGTTATTTCTAGTTTTCTGTCATTTCTTTTATTCATAAAACAATATTTTGTGGCAATCTACAAAGGGCCATCGAAACTGCGATTAGAAAATAACTGTGAAGAACTCGATATTAATTTTTCGAATACTGAAAGAAATCGTCTTAAAATTCCTTATTTATGTTTTTGCCTTCCGTATTCCAAATCATGAAAGCCTTTCTTCCAGGATGTGACTGATTTCTTGGACTCCAGTCTGTTGATATTTTTTCATTCGAAGTTTTTTTTCTAGCTTGCATGTCTCGAATATCTTTCCAACTTGAAGAATAATGAAATTCTGTCGGTGTTTCTTGTGAAGGTTTTCGATTTCGAAGCCCATTATAAGAACACGAGCAAAGTTTTTTTTTGGAGCAGTAATTCGTCTTCCGGAAGCCTCCTCTCTGTCCAAGACTTGCTCTTGTCTTGCTCTAACATCGATGTGAATAATTGTTGACAAAGTGAGAGTGATACAATATTTAACTTTCAGAGACCTTGTATATTAAAGGTATACGATGCAGATAAATGAAGATTTTCACACTACAGTAAAGTCCCGCTATAGGCCATCGCTCTAGTCCACAATTTATCGACCGTTGATTTCTAAACACTAATTTTAAGTTAGGTTATATTTTTTAGTATGCGACGCAGTGTTGTCATTATTATTTTAGTATTATTTTTGCAAACTTTATTGAGTAGTTGTGATAATTGTGATCCATAATGAAGAGAGCGAGGACAAGTACCACAATCGCAAAGAAAGTGGAAGCCGTCGAACAAATTCAATACACAAAGTCGTTGATAATTTTAAAAAATGACATGGACTAATACGACCTGGAACCAAATATGGACTATCTATAGCGAGACTGTACTGTACATATTCTATATCAAGCATAAAATGTCGAATGATAAAGGAATTGATTAATATAATCATATAAAATTGCGAAATTTTAGTGCATTATTCCATATTATTTTACGAAAATGACAGACCTCTTTTGAGAAATTTTGAATTCCCGCCAAACTGCAAACTCTCCACAATGATTTGCGATAATCAGTACGCACTAGGAGCTTTTTTGGAGAAAGCTCATAAACCTTTGAATAGCTAAACACATTTGTTTATTATAATCAGCCAAACAAATCAACAAAATCTCTGAATTGACCTCTTTAAGTGATTCTAAGGGAAATACGATAGAGTGGAGTAAGTACTTTTGGCCACTTTTAGATTCTACAGTAGACACTCTCTCAAATTCTGGCACTTGGGCCAAAATAACTGCTGCTCGAATTGAAAAAAGTGGGGAGACCAGGGAGGGGTTTGGGACAGGGGTAGTATGAGACGAGGCGATTTTTTCATTAATTATTGAAATAAATGGGGTTTAACCACTACTCAATCGTAGCCAACAATAAGATGTATCTTGACTAAAAGAATGGATATCCTCAGTTCTATTGCTTAAATTCAATGAACATTTTTTTTCTAAATTGATAAAAAATTGTATATTTTGACGTTTCAGTTTTCCTCTTCGTATTTTATATCAGCTATAGGGTAAGTGTGCCAAATTTCGGCATAGTTGCATGCAAGCCTCAAAGTTTCAAGTTTGAAATGTAATATTTTAAATACAAATTGATTTTTTTTATTTTCTCTTCTGAAAGAGTGTTTCTTGGAACCTTGTAAAGAATTTACAGTCTTTATTTACTCTAAAATCATTCGTAATACATTTTAAAATGAATAAAAACTATAGACATAGCTTAGGTGCCCTATTTCGGCCACCTTCATTCTCATAGTTCCTCGCCCTTCGGGAATTCTTTCAATATCTTTTTCACGTCATCTCGTTTGTTCAAGCTGCATTTTTTGTTATTCTTTTGCATTGTATAATCTCAAGAGTACGTAAAATCTAGAAGTTCATGGAAATTCGAGGAACAAAAAAGATGGCCGCAATTGCAAGCTGGCCGGAATTTGGCACACTTACCCTATATAATCAAAACTTTTCTATATCATTAGCTAACAGTGTAATCTGTGGGAACATATTTTAATAAAAGTTTCCGAGATCATACACTCTTGTTTTTTACTTAATGGTTTTAAATAACAAAACTACACGCGGGGATGTTTAGGACACCTGAACGGGGGATGAATGGGACGTTGATTTTTAACAAGATTGTAAGTGGCGCGCAAACCGTTACTGTCAAAATGGAGAGTAATTCCCAATTTCTACTGGAAATCTCCCTCTTGTGCAAACTTTAACAGTTCAGCAGTAGCCTACGGAGACAAACCATCAATGTCTTGGTAATCAATAATTTCTTCTCCTGAGGATATTTGACCTTTACCTAATCCCGTTAAAAAGTATATTCTCGAAAATTTCTCTAGCAGTATCCTCTACAATTCTCACAAGTTCCACAGAAAAAGCAAGGCGAGAGCTCATATAAACAAGGAAAAACAGTTACTATGCAGTTGTCGTAAAATCAAACAGAAATTCCATTAAAGTTTGTTTTGGGAATCGTTTTGATTAGAGCAGCGGCTGGTGGAGATGAAGGGTATTTTGCAAATGAAAATTTCTACCCGATATAAACTTTGCTGGCAACCTTATCAATCATCCCAATTTTGGAGTTATTAAGCTTAAATCAATTTGGGATTTTTTATCCAACCTCAATATTCGTGGTCAGGGAGTCGCGGAAAAAATACTTGATGGTTTGAGCCCGATTAGAGGATATAAAAATGAGAACAATGTGATTATTAAGAATTTGATCACATAATAGTGCCCATAAAGACATCTTTAAGTTTTCCAATATTTATTTTATTTTTTTTAAATAAATTATGTAAGAAATAAGACTTCAAAATAGTTTTCAAATTTTTACCATACTGTAATCGCAGTAATTCAAATTAATTTATAAATTCTTCATGTATTTCTGACTTCATTTTTTGCGATTTTTTTTTGACCGTTGATTTGATTCCTTCGTAAATTATTTTCTAATGTTCTAATGTTTAGAACTAGAATATTTTACCATTATTTGATTAAAAACTCCTTCTGCAGAATGCATTTACACATGTTTTGTATGAGCCACGGCAGTTGTAACACATATTATCTTTATTTGAAGTACTTGTACTACTGGTAAACTGAACCTGATTTCTTGGGATATCAGAGAAGAACTGCAGCGAATTTGAGAAGATTTTTTCTTGTGCCCAGAGTTGAAAGTCGACAACTTGCTTAGCTGTCAACAAAGATGGATTTCTTCCGCACAAAACGAGTTCTTTGATGGACATCGTTGGGAATCTTATGAGGTAAATCAATTTTCCCAGTTCCTTTCGGAAGTCTTCATCAGTAAATGTTGCGTTGTTAAAATGACGCTTTAGCATTTTCACAATTGCTGCATATAATTCATACTCTGAACATGGTAGATTTGAAGATTCCAGTATTATTTTTATTATACGCTTGTGAGCTGCAGAAGTTGTAAGGCTCTCTATGATCTTTACTGGGGATACCTCACAAATTTGCTTTATATGTCCACTGAGCATTTTAATTTCAAATTTATCAATCGACTCGAAATAGACTGCCAAATTTTCTGCATTTAGAAATTGTTTTATAAATTCTATTACCTTGAAGGTCAAGTCATCGACGAAGTACTTCATGGAAGCATAGAGGATTTCCAGAAAATTTTGCTCATTGATATTTACCGGCCTTTTGTAGATATGCTTGATCAATTTGATGAAAGTCTCGTACGATATATCTGTGATTGAAATTTTCTCTGAACTTTCCCCGTCGTCGTCGTTACTGGATGAAGATGAAGCAAATTGCTTCTCGAACACCTCACTGTTCTTTGCAAGCTGAAACTTTTCCGCAAGCAGAAGCGCTCCGCCATGATTTGGAAAGATGAACTTCACGTCAAAATTTTCACCAAATTCAATGCGATTTACTGCCATCAAGCTGCTTTCATCTGATGATGCACCTGCCATTCTTCAACTTTTTTAAGAAAAAAAAACTTGAATATTTTGATTTTATAGGCTCCTTATTGACGATCACCACGATCACGGAATCATACGGAACCAAAAAAAATGTAGCTAGAAAAATACGCTAGTGGCGCTGTAGTCGTGGATAAGTTCCGTTCCGAATTTCCGAATATTACGGTGTGTTTTTTATGCAACGGCTCTTGTGATTTCTTGGAACGCTTCGAACGCTTGGAACTCTTGGAATCTCAATAAAAGTAAATATTTTTATCAAATCAATTTTTCAAGCAAAGATAAAAGTATATTTGTTTTTTTTTCAGCATGGCGTCAACAAGTTCTACAAACTCAGTGGCTATAAATAGTGTAGAATTTGGCCAAAATCCCGATGTAAAGTTTTTATTTCCGAATAACGGAGGAGCCACATTGCTTGCAGAGAAGGTGGAACTTGCAAACAAAAGCGAAGTGTTCAAGAATCAATTTTCTTGCGATATAACTGATAATGGAGGAAGGGAGTCAATTCCTATCACGGATATATCTTTCGACACGTTCAGTAAAATGATCTCACACATCTACGGAACTAAGATTGCCATAGATAAGGCAAACTTCAGGGAAATACTCTATGTTTCTAGGAAATATTTCCTGGATGACTTGACAGTCTTGGTCATTGAGTTTCTGAAACAATTTCTCAATGCTGATAATTTGGCTGAACACTTTGAATTTATCGAGAAATTTGATATCAAGATGCTAAACGATTATATGGCATATCACTGCAGGAAGTTTCCATTGACTGTAATCAATACGCTTACGATTTCTGCGCCTCATAAGCGCATCTTGCACATTATTTTAAAATCCCCAATAATTTCCTGCACAGAATATGATCTGTACCAAGCAGTTGTAACGATGTTGATCCGGCAGCAGAAGAATAAGGTTTTTGACGAAGAGATATTTAAAAAAGAACTTGGAAAAATGATTTATTTAATAAGGTTTCCTACAATGACAGTATCACAATTAATTTCCTGTGGTACAAAGCCTTCTCTCCTGAGTGAGAAACAACTGGTTGATCTTTTGCTCTGGGTACAAGATAAGAAATTTTCAACTACTTTGCAGTTTTTCTCTAATGTTCAAAGATTCAATGAAAATATTCTAAATCTAAAAGATATGTGTCTTAAATGTCGTGCAACTAACATATACTGCAAGAAATGTGATAGATCCTTCTAATCTTTTAGACTTTAGTTTAGATTAACGAGAGCTTCAGTGAAAGTATATTAAAGGAGAATAATTACTATTTTCTACAAGCAACTGCTAATAAAAGATTTTTCCTTAAAAAATACTCAAAAATATCGAATGAATTCAATATTAACATTTATAAGGGAGGATATTATGCAAAATATAAATAAAAACTCAAATTTCCATGAGTTCCTTCCATTACCATTTGACTACCAATCTGTAAAAAAAATAATAAATGTGAATAAAACACTGCTCTTTTATTTTTAAAATTTCTTAAAATTCTGGACTATGAATTTCGAATAAAAATTTGTTATCGGTTATTGAACGGTTCATTATCGGTACAAAACTGATTGGAATCGCGGTTCATAATTTTGTCTGAAATTTCAAGACTTTCCTAACGAGCCCATACATGACCCCGTTCCGCCCCATTCGCTTGGTAAAGGGACAGATAGGGGAAAGTCGTCTGCCTTCAAACGAAAAATGGAGTTCCAAATTTAAGATTTTTTTCTGAAGAATCCACAAAATGGATTTTATTTTCTACTACACCAAAAAATTCTCTTGTTCATTCGGCGTATATGATTACCTCATTTAGCACTTGCAAGTCCTCAGTTTTTCCTTTTGAGGAAATTAAAAAAGTGATGTCGATTTGTATGAAGGCCGCTGGCATAGTCTGCCTTCAAACGCGAGGCAGCTGCCTTTAAATGTTTTTTTTTTCACTGAGAATATTGAATCAATAAAACTAAATGGGCTATAAATCAATAGGTTGAAGCCTAACGCACTCACTAAAATCATTACTGCAGTCAAAAGACATTAAACAATAACTTTTCTTCACATTTTTCTGAAGAACTGTTTTGCACTTGAAAATTTGGAAGAAAAAGCCATTGAAGTTGAAAATTGTCAACTTGAAACATCCAGGCCGGAGCAAGATAGCAGGTTATAAGTATTTGTATGACGTTCGTCAGAGAAAAGTAGGAGTTCGATTTCACATGTTTTGATGTATGGAAAGATAGGATTTAAAGGCACACGACATTGGCATTTAAAGGCTGCTGCAGGGTGATATTTGCAAATTTTTGCCACCCACAAAAATTGTGTCATCTGAACCAAAATGTATTAACAGAAATATTAAGCCTGATTAACCTTCTATGTGTCACAATGGAAGATTTATTTGTAAAATGATTTTTACTATGAAAAATCACATGATTTGTGGAACATCAAAATTACAGTTTAGAGCTCATTTTCATTTTTTTTGATCTACCATCTAGGAAATAGGAGCTAGGCTCTCCATTTTTTGATGATTTGTGAGGATGATGGATATCTACCTAATAGTTAATAGAATATAATTTATGCTTTTGAGAATAACGAAAAAATCGCAACATTTGAAGGCTGCTGCATTTAAAGGCAGACGACTTTCCCCTAATCTTAACCGGTTTATGTATAGGTGAGATTCTTAACGTCAGCTAACTTAGAATGCTTGCAAATTCGATTTAGAGCTGAAGTTGTGGAACTCCATTCTCAGTTAACTTGAACCAAATTCGTCAAATTATACAATTTTTTTATTTAACCCTTTAACTCTTTCGTCTCCTTTGGGACTCTGGGTACTGGGTACCCATGGAAAAAATAATTTTTTTTAGACTATTTAGAATCGATAAAATTCCGATTCTTGTGGATGATTACAAACTATAAGGATGTCCAAATCTAGGATGTTTTTTGCAGGATCCCAATTAACTCCTCCCGGCGGGACCAAACTACGTATAAACTGTGTATATACGTTGTACGAATACTCAGTATCATCATGTACGCCCATACATTTTACTCAGTACTATTTGCACCAAATGAGACCCGAAGTGTGCTTTGGTGTGAGGGTGTCCGTGTGAAGTATTATCTCTTACTTAGATAGAATTCATTATTCATCAAATATTGGAATAAAAATCCATAATTTTAATCAATTTATTTTTAATGTCCAATTTTATCCTCAGTGTCCAAAATAAGAAACTGGACAAAATTATGAGCCTTTCCCCTAATTAAAAATAGGAGAAACCTTATTTCAAAGCTGCCCCAGTTTCCCCTAGTTTCCTTCAGAGGATTTGCACACCTTGAACCAATGGAACAACATTGATTTTTGCCTTAAAAGCAAAAACTGTGACTATCAGAAAGGTGGAAGAAGTAAAAAAAACATTTTTTGGTGGTTTCGGATTATCTATTTGTGGAATTCAATCAACTACAAATTGTCGGCGTCTGCTGCAAAATGCTTTGGAATGGATAATACAAAGAAGTGGCTAAAATTCAAGTCACTTCTCCAACAGGAAACTTCGCCATTGAGAGTAGAAAAAAAAGATTGTTTCAATAAATTACAAATTTGAAGAATTCACTGAATGATTAAAAATTGGGATAAAATTTTCAATGACGCTTTGAGATTTCATAAAGTTGTCCTTGAAGCGAGAGAGAGAGGAGAATGATGCAAAAATCTACGTAGTGGTTTTCGATTGGCGATGCTGCATTTGATTAAGCAAACAGATTAGTCGACCTCCTCAATGGTTGGTCCAGAGCCACCACCAGGAGCTGCACCACCAGCTCCAGGTGCTCCACCAGGTGCACCACCTGGGAAACCACCTGGGAAGCCACCTGGCATTCCACCAGGAGCACCACCAGCACCAGCATAAATCTTAGTCATGATGGGATTGCAAACTTGTTCCAATTCCTTCTGTCTATGCTCATATTCTTCCTTGTCGGCCAATTGATTGGCATCCAACCATTTAATTGTCTCATTGCATTTTTCCAGAACCGTATTCTTTTCAGCCTCACTAATTTTATCCTTCACCTTGTCATCCTCCATGGATGCCTTGAGATTGAAACAATAGGATTCGAGAGAATTCTTGGCAGAAATTGTCTCTCTCTGCTTCTCATCTTCACTCCTGTACTTCTCAGCCTCATTCACCATCCTCTCAATTTCCTCCTTACTCAGTCGTCCCTTGTCATTGGTAATGGTGATCTTATTCTCCTTATTGGTTGACTTCTCCAGGGCAGTCACATTGAGAATTCCATTGGCATCAATATCAAATGTCACCTCAATCTGAGGCACTCCACGTGGAGCCGGTGGAATTCCAGACAGCTCAAATTTACCAAGGAGATTGTTATCCTTGGTCATGGCACGTTCACCTTCGTACACCTGAATCAACACACCTGGCTGATTGTCCGAGTATGTGGTGAATGTTTGGGTTTGTTTGGTGGGAATGGTAGTGTTCCTCTTGATGAGGACACTCATGACACCACCAGCTGTCTCAATACCCAATGACAGGGGTGTCACATCGAGCAACAGAAGATCCTGCACCTCCTCTGACTTATCACCATGGAGAATAGCTGCCTGAACAGCTGCCCCATAGGCAACAGCCTCATCGGGATTGATACTCTTATTGAGATCTTTGCCATTGAAGAAGTCCTGAAGAAGCTTCTGTACCTTGGGAATACGCGTTGAACCACCAACCAACACAATATCATGGATTGTACTCTTGTCCATCTTGGCATCACGAATAGCCTTCTCCACCGGTTCCATTGTCGAACGGAACAGATCAGCATTGAGCTCCTCGAAACGAGCACGTGTGATGGAGGTATAAAAGTCCGTACCCTCAAACAGTGAATCAATCTCAATGTTAGCCTGAGTTGATGATGACAGTGTTCTCTTTGCACGTTCACATGCTGTCCTCAGACGACGCAGAGCACGCTTGTTACTGGTGAGATCCTTCTTGTGCTTACGCTTGAATTCCTGCACAAAGTGATTGACCAAGCGATTGTCAAAGTCTTCACCGCCCAAATGGGTATCCCCGGCTGTGGATTTCACCTCAAAGATACCATCATCAATACTGAGAATGGACACATCAAAAGTACCACCGCCCAAATCAAAAATCAACACATTCCTCTCCCCACTGGCCTTCTTGTCCAACCCATATGCAATAGCAGCTGCAGTTGGTTCATTGATGATACGCAGTACATTGAGACCAGAAATGGTACCAGCATCCTTTGTAGCCTGACGCTGGGAATCATTGAAATAGGCCGGAACGGTGATAACAGCATTAGTCACCGTCTTACCCAAATAAGCCTCAGCAGTCTCCTTCATTTTTGTCAGCACCATCGAACTGATCTCCTCCGGGAAGAATGTCTTCTTCTCATCCTTGTAGAACACCTGAATCTTAGGCTTTCCCTCTACACTCACCACCTCAAATGGCCAATGCTTCATATCAGCCTGAATGGCTGGATCATCGAATTTGCGTCCAATCAAACGCTTAGCATCTGCAAAGAAACAAAAAATAATGACTCATTTGAATATTTCTTTTTTTTTTAATCAATTTTCCAAGAGAAGAAGACACAAGATACCAGTCACTGGAAACCACTCGTGGAGCAATCTTGAAATTTATTCACGCAACAGACTAAAAGATAAAATTCAACTGACGTCTGCTGCTTTTTTTTCCCATTTCCGATAAGCACGATTTGCCTTGAACACCCATTTAGTCAGCAAATTCTAAAAATTTTGCCTTGTGTGAGCTTAAAGTAAGATACAAAAAATAGCCTCCTCAGAAAATTGATTATTTCGCAAAAATCGTTGTAATATCAAACAAAACGTGGATTAAGAATTACAGAATGTTATTTTCAATACAATAAAATCATTTAATAACCTACAAATTTAATCGAAAAATTAATGTTAGAAGAAGAGTTACTGTTGCACCCGTTACACCATTCATAATTTATGAGAATTCTGACCTTATAATACTGAGACTAAAATCAATGTTATGGGCCATCAAAAATTTAAAGAATAGGGAAACTCGGGACAGGAGGATGTGTTATATGTCAAATATTTTAATATTTTTTTTGTATGAAATTGTGTAAAATGAAAATAATGTAGGGTAAAGTGGTACAAGTTGCACAGGGCTTTTTGTCTTGATAAATTTAGTACTTCATTTTTATTTGTATAATTTTTAATGCTTTAGTTTTATAATTTGGTTCTTTGTGTTAAAAAAAGAATTAGTAATATATCAAGAAAAAATCCCCGTCTAACTTGTACCGGCGAATTGTCCAACTTGTAACACTAATTCCAAATTATGTCACTTTACCCTATGCAGTTGTTATATTTTTCTAATTTTTTTTATTTTGTAAATTATAATTTTTTCTCTGCCTAAACATTTTATAAACTATTTTTTGTCAAAAATAGTGTTTTTTATAGAATTTCAACAAGTTATAATTTCATTAAAAAAAAATAAAAAAGAAATTGATTACACTTTGCAAGAATTTAAACTTTTTTGTCCCTGGGTTCTCATGCTATTTTTTCTATTGCTAGGATCAAATGATTTACGAAAATACTTATCATTTTAATATCATTTTGTGTTTTTGCGCCTGTAATTTAGGCAAAACTTTTTGCCGTTTTTTGATAATTGGGTGCCTATATCTCCGATTCTGCTGAACCGATTTACTTCTTAATATGGGAACATTTGTTTTCCTTCAGATGCCCGATAATCCTTTGGACAGATGGAGTTCCTACAACTGACACCAGGGGCGCTATAGTCTGATATATGTCAGAAAATATGGAAAAATCGAACTTTTTAGCAATTTTAATCAAAAATATCATCTCGAAAACTAGCACTTTCCCTAACAATCTCTTTTATGGGTTTGATAGAGAATTTTATTAGCTACATTTTCATCCATGTACAACTTTTTTCTCAGATTGTTTTTTAACCTCGAAATTGAGGTGCAAACGAAAATCGAACATTTAGCCAACTAGAGAAAATCTTTACTATTTCAAACATTTTGACTTCATTTTGTGTTTGAAAAAAACAAAATGAAATCATAATGATAAGTATTTTCGTAAATCATTTGACAATAGCAATAGAAAAAATAGCATGAGATCCTAGGGACAAAATCACTGTTGCACAGTGTTATTCAGACGCCGGAAATATCAAAAAAATCCTTGAGAAAGATAATTTTCGACTAAAATAGCCTTCGAGACTTACCGAGAAATAATAGTTTTTGAGTCACTTTCCAAAAATTGTTTTAAGCAAATAAATAAAAATTTGTTCGTTTATTAAGGCAGAAAAAAACGAAACAAAGCCTTTTCTTAAGCCTAAATTTGATGACAGACATTAAAATCAAAGTTAAAAAATTCAGTTTTGGTTTTCTGAAATAAAAAAAAATCAAGACAAAATGTCAAATTTATGAAAAGTTTTGAACTCGTAATATCCAAAACACAATAACAAAAATTATTTCCATTAGGGGAAATGCTCATAATTTTGACCAGTTTCTTATTTTGGACACTTTGAGGATAAAATTGGACATTAAAAATAAATTGATTAAAATTATGGATTTTTATTCCAATATTTGATGAATAATGAATTCTATCTAAATACTTGTTCTTTTTGGAAGATTTTTACACTGAATACGTTAAATTTTGAATATGATTTGAGTTGAAATTGCTTTATTGAAAATTCAGTGTGAGCAATTCCTTACGAGAAATATGACAGAACTTCGTAGCTTACTTCAGTCTTATTTAGTTTTGGTGAAGTACTAACAAAGTTTGTTCGCTGTTTTTGAGTGATATTATTGAATATTCATTGAAAATTGTGTTGATTCACGTTAGTGGTGATTTGTACATTTGACCTGAAGTGAGATTTGCCTTGTGAATTAGATTTTTCGTGAAAAATGGTCAATTTTCTAAAAGATTCACCAGTGAGGTGATAGTCTTTATTTTGGACAGGTGTTTTTTCACGAAATTTCGTAAAGTTTTAACTTTTGTGATGACTAGGCTGGACAAATGTCTGGAGAAACAAAAGAGCATCATCTCTACGAAAGAGATGTAGCGAGAAATACCTTGAAAGGCTCCCGGAAAGGCCAGGGAATGGGCGAATCCGCACGTATTGGAGTACCGAAGTCAACTCACTTTAATGAATGATATGGAAAATTTCCGGGCTTCTTGTGACATTCTACGTTTCCCTTACATGAACAGGAAGAGGACTTGGTAAGATTGGTTCATGAAATGAAGAACAATGGGCATCTTATTGAGGCGGATTAGCTGTCCAAATTTACAGCCAAGTTGGACAAATTAATAAACAAGTTGTCCAAAATAAGAGCCAAAGTCACCTCTACATATCAATTCATTTTTAAACGTATTAAAACTAATTTCAATAAAAATAAGACGATAAATAGCTTGCTAAGTTTCTAAACAACCCTTCTGAAAAGAGAGTAACAAGAAATGTCAATTAGTATTGAAAATATCGCACTTCAAACTTGGAACATCGATGCTTACAAGCAGACTGGTCAAAATTATGAGCCCTTACCCTAGACATATTTTTATAGGAAATTTATTCCTCTACAACTTTGTCGAAAATAATTTTTCTCTATCTTTACGAGAAATGTGCTTAAATTGAGCTAATTAGGGGGAAGTGGGGCACCTTTGAAATTGGTTTTTTTTACCTATTTTTAAATAAAATGGAACCTTATTGTGATTTAATCTAGCTGAACAAACAAATTGAGAATATAAATTATATCACGATAAGGCTCAACACGATAAGGCGAGGATAACAATACAATGCAGATATACCTAAAGCAAGTACACTTAGAATCAGGGGGGGGGGGGTGACACATTAGCTCTGAAAAATGCGACCGATTTTAGTGTAAATTTTTCCCTGTTTTCGTACACATTTCACGAGATATCTCCAAAACTACGTAGGTTGCCAATTTGGGGTTTTCGGTCGCCTATTCAATATTAAATTGGCTTCTATTTTGCATTTATATTTTTTGCTAATTCATTCTACTCTGACAGAAAACAGCTAATAAACCCAAAACATAGGAAATGTCATGCCCCTGCTTAGAATAATTTCTTTTTGAAGAGTTGAAAATGATATTTTTTATAAAAAATTTCTGCTTCAGATAGTTAGATAAACCCATTTATTTCGCTCGGTCTAGATTCCCAAAATCATTGCAATTTATACTTTCTATATAAAAATTTTGTGCACATTTTCTCTCAAATTGTGTTAAATTTTCTGTCTGAAGCTAAGCATAAAACAGACCTTGATAAACCGGAAACTTTCTCTTGGCTACGGTGTTTCACAAATTTTCTATCATATTTCTAGTACGAAAAGTTACTTTTAGAATACTCATTCCACCAAGAAACCCATTCTGCTCCTTAAATAAATTTACAGAAGTTTGAATGAATTAAAATAGTCGCTCTTGGAGTTATATTTATGATTTCAAAAAAAAAATCATTCACGCAGTCTTTTCTAATTTTAGCACAAAAGCCACGTTATCATTCATCATGCTAATGATTTTTCTTGCAAAAAAGTTTAAAAAAAAGAACTGAAGTTTGTTCTCTCTTTGGCGGAAACAAAATGTAACTGTCCCGCTCTGCCTGCTATGATTCGACCCTGTGTAGCATTTGCAAATCAAAGGTATCTTCAATTACGTAATCACGGAGAAAATTTCCAGTCTTCCGTTTTTTTCCTCTTTCTTATTTGACTCTGGATTTCTTGTTCTTTCTTTTTGCTTAGTATTCGTACTTACCAAAGATGGTGTTTGTCGGATTCATGGCCACTTGGTTTTTGGCGGCATCACCAATGAGACGCTCAGTCTCTGTGAATGCCACATAGGATGGCGTGGTGCGGTTGCCCTGATCATTGGCGATGATTTCCACTTTTCCATGCTGGAAAACACCCACGCAGGAGTACGTGGTGCCCAGATCGATACCAACAGCTGGAGCCTTAGCCATTTTTCTTCACTAAACAGGGAAAAGAAAAAGGAAAAATCATTATTTCCAGCTTAAAATAAAATCAAAAAAAAACCGGAAAATGTGGACATGCAAGGTCAAGGATTTGCAGTGATGCAGCAAAATATGGTGAAAATTGTTCCGCATTCAAGGTTCTTTTGTTCTCTGGCCCAGCAACGCGCGAATGTTCTAGAAACTTCCAACCACGCTTACGCACGTGTTCGCACATTTATCACATCAACGCCCATAAATTTCCCCATGAAATCCCCAGATTGCGATAAAATTCGCCTTGCACATATCATACCCGTGAATTTGACCCACAGATTAATCACGTAAGTTTGAAAATTGAAGGAGAAATTTGATGAATCACCCCTTGCAATGGAAGTTTCTGGAAATGGCGTGTGGAAAATTTTCATCAGACTTTGCCTCCCTCGATTTTTGACCAAAAACCCAGATTTCTACGCAAATTACTATGCGAATACATACCTGGTGCAATGAAATTCTACTTTTCAGCGAAATAACTGTGGGAATTGATGAGTGAACACTGGAAATTTTTGATTTTTCCTGGCACAAGTACACTCCACGACGCTTCTTTCAGAACTTGAGAGGAAGTCGCTTCCGTTCGGCCCTTTTATAAAGCTTTTTGCGGTCGTATGATTTCGTACTAGAATTTTCGGCGACAGTGCTGCCATCTCGAAGAAATTTCCAAATATACAAAATGCTGTGAGTTTCAAAAAAAACATCGTTTTAAATTATTTAAAAAATTTATTAAATTATAAAAAAAATATTTTTTGTAGAAGAAATTTTCCTCATTTCGATGGTATGAACATATCGAAAGGATACTCGAGAAGGTCTTTTATAGAAATCCTCTCCTTGGGATTGTGTTTGAGACACTTTTGGGCAATCTGCAAAGCAAAAAAAGAAATTTATCTTAATTTAAAAAATTTTTGGTCAAATAAAAACAAATCAATAATAATTACTTCGAGAAACATGCTGGGATAGACAGATGGAAGTGGTGGATAGTCGATGGAAGTGTTGGGATTGCAAATAGCCATGATTTTGTTGATGGAATTCTTGATACTGCCAAAGGGTGTTGTTTTGTACATAAACTGGAAGAAGATACATCCCAGAGACCAAACATCAGTCTTTGGGGAAATTTTGATTTTGGGAGTATTGGGTAGACTGCCCTCCTCATCCGTTGATATATCAATCAAGGCTTCAGGGCTAATATAGTTGTAAGTTCCTGCTTGGGTGTGCTTGATGATGCTGGTAGAATCCAGCGAAATATTACTGGCAATGCCAAAATCAATGAGTTTCAGCTTCCCATTGATCATGAGAAAGTTCGCAGGCTTTATATCACAGTGAATTACGCCGCATTTGTGAATGTACTCGACACACTTGAGCATCTGATACCAGAAATCCATTATTGTGTAGACGGGCAAGTTGTTTGTGAACTCCTTGAGGATTGCACTCAAGTCTCGTTCTCCCTTCTCCATCACAATGTACAGAATTGAGTCTTCCCGTGAGTAGAAACTGGAAAAAAACAACTTCAGATCAGCACATGAATTGCAATGGGATTCGCTCGAAATCCAGAAAGGGGCAAAATCCAAAATCCAAAATCTCAAAAATCTAAAATCTTGAAAGTCAAAATCCCGAAAAGCTAAAATTCCGAAAATCTAAAACTCCCGAAAAGCCCAAAAAAATCAAAATTCTGAAAAGGTAATAACCCGAATGATAAAATCCTGAAAATTCAAAATCCCGAAAAGCTAATACTCCGAATTGGTCCAATTCCCAAAAAGCCAAAATCCCGTAAAAACCAAAATTCCCGAAAAGCCAATATTCCGAATGGATCCAATTCCAAAGCCAAATTCCTGAAAGTCAAATCCCAAATGCTAAGGTCCCGAACGCCCAAATTTAAAATAACCAAAATCCCGGATCGGTTGAAGTCCTGAAAAGCCAAAATCTCGAAAAGCCAGGATACCGAAAAGACAAAATCTCGAAAAGCCAAAACCTCGAGAAGCCAAAACCTCGAAATACTAAAATTCTGAATGTGTCGAACGTGTCGAACTCTCGAAGGCCATAATATCGAATGCTAAAGTCCCGAACGCCCAAATTTTTAATAACCAAAATCCCGGGTCGGTTGAAGTCCTGAAAAGCCAAAATCTCGAAAAGCCAAGAACTCAGCCAAAACCCTGAAAAGCCAATGTGTCGATATCCCGAAAGTCAAAATCCCAAACATCCAAAATATTAAAAAGGCAAAATCTCGAAAAGCCAAGAATCCAGAAAAAGCCAAAACCATGAAATCCAAAATGCCAAACAGCAAAATCTCGAAAAGCCAAAACCCCGAAAAGCCCAAAAACTAAAAAATTTAAAAAAGCTAATAGTGGCGGCATCAATTTGTGGCCACTGTCTTTGTGACAGACCACAAGTAATGCCACCACCCTAACCCAAATCACCCGAACGTTTATCAAAAAAAAATCAAAATCCCGAAAAACAAATATTCCGAATTGGTTTGATTCCCGAAAATGCAAAATCTTTTAAAATCCAAAATCACGAAAAGGTAAAATCCCGAAACCCAAAATCTCGAAAAGCCAAAACCCCGAGAAGCCAAAACCTGGAAAAGCTAAAATTCTGAATGTGTCGAACACGCGAAGACGAAAATCTTGAACCAAAATTTCGAAAGGTTCCGAAATCCCGAAAAGCTAAAACCCCGAAAATTAAAATCCCGAAAAGCTAAAATCTTGAATGGGACCACAGCCAAAATGCCGGGAACAAAAACTCTGAGAAGCCAAAATTTTTAAAAGTCAAAACCTCGAAAAGCCAAAATCTCGAAAGCCAAAACTTCTAAAACCAAAATCCCAAAAAGCCAAAATTCCAAAGAGTTAAAAATTCAAAAAGCCAAAACCTCGAAAACCAAAATTTTAAGAAACCAAAATCCCGAAAGTTAAATCCCGAAAAAGCAAAATCCCGAAAGTCTATATCCCGAAAGGTAAAAACAAAACCTCGAAAAGCCAAAACTCAACTCCAAAATCCTGAAAGCCAAAACGTCGAAAAAGCAAAATCAAAATCTCGAAAGGCCAAGGTCTAGAAAAGCTAAAATCCCGAAAAGCCAAAATCACATACAGTAGACTCTCACTCAATCGGCTCTTTTTCAATCGGGTGACAAATTTTGTTGACAATTTTCACGTTTAATTATGAAGCAAATTCGCTCAAATTCGCTGTAGTTCTTCCTATTTTATCGTGATTCTTTATAATTGAGCGCTTTTTGTGGAATTTACAAAGGCTTTGACGCTCAATTCTATCGCTAAACCGGATGACATTTTGCCCCATATTCCCGATTGAGAGAGAGTCTACTCCTACTGTACAGTAGACTCTCTCAAATTCGGGCATTTGGGACCGAAATGTCACCCTAATTAGAGAGAAATTCGGGCATCACATTGTTTGAAATGCAACGATCTTTTGTTTACTTGCATACTCATATTAATTGTAAATTTCATAAAAACCTCTTTATAATGCAAAATCCCATTAGAACTGAGACAAAATATGACAAATTTGAGCGCATTTTTTTCATTCGATATTCATAATTAAACTTAAAAGTCAACAAACTTTCCTCAAATTTAACTGCTGCCCGAATTAAAAAGTAGACCGATGTTAAAGGAGCCGAATTAGCGAGAGTTTACTGTAAATCAAAATCTCGAAATTCAAAACCCGAAGAGCCAAAATCCCGAGAGCCTAAATTCAATGGCTCCGGCATACCTTTTAGATCAGGATAATTTCATGAAGTCGAAATTCGCATCTCTTTTTATCTCACTTGTTTTGTATATGTCTATCTCATTCTCTTTCACTCTTCTTCTTCTCTTAAGCATCACTCCAAATTCAATTTAGCTCAATCGAATTTGGAGTGCGAAAGAATGAGATAGGCATAATGCAAAACATGTGAGAAAGAAAGGGTTTCGAATTTCGACTTCATGAAATTATCCTGATCTAAAAGGTGTGCCGGAGCCAATGAACCAAAGTCTCGAAAAGCCAAATTTCTGAATAACCAAAATTGAATTCGAATTGACTTTTCAAGATTTTGGGGTTCGGGATTTCGGCCAGTACCGTGTTTGCAATTAGCTCTGAATGAAACTTACTGGTCAAATAATTTCACAATGGAAGTTCCTTGCAATTTCCTCAGCAATTTGATTTCATTCATATTGTCACACAGTGCATTTTCATCCCCATTGAGCCGTACAACTTTTAGGGCACATTCCTGGCAATCCATTGTTTCTGCCAAGTAGACAACACTGCTTCCTCCATGGCCCAATTTCCTTATCACGTTGTAGTCTTTCCCATTGATCTTAACAACTTTGTGGGAAGATTTAGCATCGGGCACTTTATTGGGGACGCTATTGCTTGATTTCATCTCCAATGTGCTGCTTTTGGAGGATTCTGAGGAGGATTTCTGGCATGTTTTGATACTCAAATTAGCCAAGTTCCTATTATTCTCCTTGAGATGTTTCTTATAATCCACACTTAGAATAACTTTTTCCTCTCGTTCTGGACATTTCTTCGGAGCCGGTGTTGCAATGCACGGAAGGGTGTTCTCGAGATCTCCTGCACAATTCTCAGGCACGATATCAACACCCTTACCGGAATTCTCAGCAGAATCCGATTCAATCGGAGACAATTCTTGCACTCTCTTTGGCATCAAAGTATTTCTCCTGCAAAATATTCATTTATTTGCTTGTTTTCTCTTCTAAATTAATAATAAAGTATTCTTTTCTTACCTCTGATGACCCCTCTGATCCACTATAGTCTGAAGAATCTCTGTGATACTGTTTTTAATCACAAAAAAAAAGAAAATTTACAATATGTAAACAAAAATAATAAAGAACAAAAACACCTGCCTTTTTTCTTCGCTCTCTGACGAATTATCCGAATCAAAGTCAATCGGCGGTAAGTCTTTCACTCGCTTTGGCATCGGTTTCGACGACATTTTCCCTGGAGCACAGAAAAACTCTCAGAAAATTGGGAAAAACGAGAAAACCGCTGCGGAAAAACCTTCATGCACAAAAAATTCAAAGCAGACTGTCAAATAAAATCCCCCTCAACGCATGCTATGGCCCTCTTGCGGAACAAAAGTGAGTTTAATTTATAAACTTCAATAAAAAGTGGAAAGATTTTTGCATTTGCTTTGCTTTTCATTGATTTTTCGGGGGGAAAAATGGAAAATCTGGGGTCAGAAATTGGTCAGAAGATGAGGGTAAGTGTGATGTATAGAGTGTTATAAGTGGCATTGGTGGAAAATCACTACTTTCTAGCTAAAATTGTTTTTATTCTTTGAATTTTGAGGTTATATTTATAATTGTCTTCTCGAAGGGGATTTTCTCGCGTTAATTTCCTATTTTTCCGTTGATTTTCCAGCATGCCGTAAAGGCGAAGCTTCTGGAACTTGGTACAGGTAGTTCTTCTGGCTATGTTGATGACGAACTTCCGGATTATGTGATGATTATGGTGGCAAATAAGCGTTCAAAGCAGCAAATGATTGATGACTTAACACTGTTCCTGGGTTCCAACACCGGGGAATTTGTCAATTGGCTCCATCAAGTACTGCAGAAACTCCAGGAAGTGTCCCTGCCAGCCACTGGTGAGTTCAAGGGAAGATTTGGGAGAATGGTAAGAGTTTGACAAAATAATTCTATTTAAGCTGTGGCCCCAAAGTCGTCAAAGAGAAAGACTTCAGATAGTTCTGACACACCCCACAAGAAGGAGAAGCGAAAAGAGAAGAAAACGAAGAAACCTGGCAAGAGTCAACCTTCTAATAGTTCATCAAAACCTTCGACTGAAAAATCTACAAAAGCTCCAACTGCGGCAGCCCCATCAATCACAGATGTCTTTGCCAATCAATTGATCCAGAAAGCCAAGAAGACACTGCAATCTGAGGCATCAGTGAATGTGAAGAAGCGCGAGCAGACACCAGAGGATGGAAGGAGTGGAGAGGGGACGCCAGAAAATGACTTTGATATCCCGACAATCACACAAATATCCGAGAATACTGTCGAACAGACTCGCCGGAAAGAATTGCTGGAGCTTGAAGAGATTCAAAAGAAGATCTATCAGGCAAAGCGACAACTGCACAATCTCACGTCCGATGAGTCTGAGGATGAAGATTTTATCAATTTGAGGGCAGATGGGGAAGATTTCGATGAGTTGCCGGATGCCAGACAGCCAGAAGAAAGTGTGATGGACTCTAGTCGGAATCAGGCTTCCTATCGCAATCCCAGTCCCATTGTCTTTGATTTGCCCACAAGAAGACGATCCAGTAGCAGTGAGGAGTCTGTGGAGAAGGAATTGACACCAAAGAGGAGTTCAGTGAAGGAGCGTTTGGGATCAAAGTCCACGGCTGAAACAGCTCCTCCTGGAAAGAATGTCATAAGCTTATCGGCGAATCGGAGGATTGAGAAAGAAATCTACATCCCGGTTTTTCGACGTCGTGAAATGGAGAAAGCCAAGGAAGCAATTCCCACCAAGGAAGCTCCCAAAATCAGACGTACCCAGGATGTAACCGTGGAAAAGGTCAAGAGGGACAAGCGTGAAGTGAAGGAGCGAAAAGTCAGTCCCGTGAAAGAGGTAAAGTCTGTGAGGCAGCGCATTGGATCCCGGGTTATTGTAGCCCCTCCAAAGCCAGTATTCGACGAGGATTCCGTGGATGTGTCCGTGAGCAGTGTAGTGAAGATCAAACCGCGTCCTGTGGTGCCTAAAGGCAAACAAGCCAACAAGAATCTCCTCCTGAGAGCCATGGCTGAGGCACAAAAGTCCACAGCGAGTGCAATGAGGAAGGATCTGGAGAAGAAGGAGAGAGTCACAAGAAGTGGAAAGCTCACTGCCAAGACGAATATTCTCATTGAAGTGCCCCGTGGCAACAATGTCGATTCATCCCGGGAGGATGAATATGTTCCCACGCCTGTAGTGAATCGTCGGGAGCCGGATTCCGGAGTTGTGTACATCCCTCAAGTGTCCTGTGAGGAAATTGAGGATTCTCCGTCAGAAGCCAATGTCAGTGATGATGAAGATCCAAAGAGACCACAATTTGTTGTGACTCTCGATGGGATTTTCAAGGGAATCAATGCTGAAAATGCCCTAAAAAAGAAAACTATAAATAAAAATCTGAAGGAACGTGTGACAGAAAAGAAAATTGTGTCTGTTGAACCGAGGAGTCGAGATATCAAAAAAATCTCTCCAGTGAGAAAGAGGGATTCCCAGGAACGATCTAGGAAGGCTGATGCACCACCTTCGGCAAAGAGATCAGTGGAGAAAGAACAGAAAGAAGAAGCCACTGAATCTGAACCACCGCGAAAAAGAAGAAGCCGTTGCTCACCAATTCGCTTTGATTTGAATGAGAAGGCAGAGAAGGCCAAGAAATCCATGTCTCCTGTGACTCCTCCAAAGAAATCCAACAAGACGCCAGAAAAGGACCTGGACAGGAACTCAAAGTCCGACAGTGATGGCCATACAGTCACAATTAGGCGAATTGAAACGAAGAAATATGAAAATCTACCGTCACGTGAGTAGTTTCTTCATTATTTGCAAACCCCTTTGCGCATCCCATTCAACAGTGTTATACAAACTTCAGACTTAAGGTTTATCCATATGGCTTAACCCTTTAACGACGAGACACTTTTTACGGACTGATAACAATAAAAATTAAACTGGGAGACATAATCAATGATAAGTATTACATCTAACCTTGGAAAGTCCAATAGAGTCTGATTCGGTGTATTTTGTGCCTCTATAAACGATAGGGATAAAAATAGCCCAAAAATTTAAATATTTTTCTGACAATGCCAGTGAACAATATTTTTCGCTTTAATGAAAAATATTTCGTATGAGTATTGTAGTTTTTATTGCCAGAAGGGTTTTGCTTTAAAAAAATTGGAAGTACAAAAAATAAATAAAATCAATTATGAATTTGAAAATTTAAAAATTCGCCATTTTTGAGCTTAAATATTTATTAAATAGCAAATAGCTAGAGACTTGCAAAAAATATTCTGGATTCCTTTAACCTCATACTTTAACATTATGTATAGACGAAAAAAATATCTTTAGGTAGGCAAGAAAAATTATTTTCTTTTTGGGACACCGGTGTTCCAATCGTCCTTAAAGGGTTAACTCTTTCCGGACCGCAGCATATGCTGCAAGACAATTTCACCATTTTTTAATCAAAAATATCTAAGCTCAGGAATTAATTGAGGTCCTACAAAAAATATCTTACATTTGGACATCCTTATAGTTTGTAATTATCCACAAGAATTGAATTTTTATCAGTTCTGAATAATTAAAAAAACACTGTTTTTCACTGAATATTCATATGCTGCTTTGGGTACTCAGAGTCCCAAAAGAGACGAAAGAGTTAAGCTTCATTTGCTAAACATTTTACTGCTCGAACTCTACGAAGAGAGTAGTATATAATAATCCCTCGATTTTTTCACACCCTCAAATTTCCACCTTCCATCCCCCGGAGACCACTTTTGTCAACAAATCTTCATGTTTCAGACGAATTCTGAGAAATGTCGTCATGCTGTTTGTCCGTCTGTCCGTTCGGCTGTCGCCAGCTCTAGAGGCCAAACGTTTAGAGATAGAGAGTTGGAACCTTCGAGGGACCCCCCCCCCATAAGTCGACCCAAGGATCGTTAACATGCCCCTCATTTCCCCCCATCCCTCCCCTTCCCCTCCAAAACTATGTTTTTTCGGGATTGCTCGAAAACGCGTCGTGCGATTTTTTTTTTTTCATTTTTTGGATATGTTTTAGAGATTATCCAGGCAAACATTTCGCCCTTATACGACAATACTGAAGAGACTCAACTGCTTTATTCGACTTTATTGAATCATTCCTAATAACGGTTTTTCAAGGTCAAAGGTTAAAAAGACACTAGAGAGCGCATTTATCAAGCAAATGGGGTCATGTTTGGGTTCGTTGGAAAGGTCTTGGAATTTCCTATAAAACTCAACCGGTTCCAATCGGTTTTGAATCGGTAATGAACCGCTTTATAACCGATAAAAAATTTTTATCTGAAAATCAATCCTATTTTAAAACTATTATGGGCGATTTTTTGAGTAATTTAAGAATCGGTTCAAATCGGTTGAGAACCGGTGAATGATAAATTATGCGAAAGTACTTTTGCGGTATAGCATCTAAGTCACGAGTTCGAGCATTTCGCAAAGCCTGGGACGCTTTGCCACCTCTTTTTTAAATGTTTTCATCTAAGTCCAAATAGTTTCTCTTGGGTGTTTGTAATTTGAAAATATGTAAAGTAGATTTATGCCCAACACACAATAACTTTTGTTTTGTAAACATATTTTTGACGTTTCAGTGAGAGTGAATGAAATGTAGATCTAGTCATCTCGCTCACTCTCATAGACAATTTTGAAAACATGTTTACAAACAAAAGTTATTGTGCGATGGGCATTAATCACAAGTTAATTTATCTGCCCTATCCTACCTTATTAGATTTTGATAGCTCGCGGCAATTATGCTTGTTATAATTTAGGTTTTCGCAACCTTCTGGAACTTGTATAAGTTTGAAGATATAGTTTAACCCTTAGGTTTAGTCAATTATTTTGTCTGTCCGAGTTCCGCCTTAAACAGAGCTCAGGTCAGAGGAGAAAATTATTCTAAATAAATAATAATAATAATGCTGGCACAACATTTCATGAAGGAACTAGGTCTTCCCGCAAGGGGATTTCTAGACACGCATTTTTATTTTTTCTTATACGGGATGAGATTGTCAGGTCCTTGTTCCGTGAAATCAAGTTCAGTGAAGCTCACTAATTGCAATCCGAACACCTTTAAAGCCAGAAAGATTCCTGGTCACTTAAAAGGGGATTCGAACCCGGGACCCGGAACAGTTGTTTCATAGAGCGTTGCTCTATCACTTGACCCATTGAGTGCCCAATTATTCTAAATAGTTTGGAATAATTTCCTATCCTGCGAGTGATTCTAGTAACTTCATTTTCCGCTGATCCTGTTTGAGTTGTCTCCTGGCGTCTCTAGACAGTCTTTAGTGATTGTTTAAAGAACCTCAGGTCTTAGTAACGGTCACTTGTTTCTCCGGGGAACAACAAAAATATTTTTCTCATAATTCGGTTAATTGTTTCTTGTCTTGAATGCTTTCCCCAAGGCTTGTCGTGTTCTAAAACCACCAAGTAGTCATGAGAGGAACCAATATAAAGAAAATTCTATTATGCAGAAGTTTGCCTTAGAAGGATGAGGAAACAACTATTCGGAGTAAACACTTCCCTCTCTATTTATTGAAATTTGTTATTGTCTTGTTTAAATATTTTTAGTTTTTTTTTTTCAAATTAATGTGCAAGAAAATCATTTGCTGCTAATTTTACTCTTGTCTCCCTTCCTTCTGGTTCTATTCTAATGAAAAATGAAAATATTTTTTTTACTGTTATCAAGTACTTCTGCATAATCGATTTTTCTTTGGTTCCTGTCTCGACTGTTTTCCCCAGTGCCTATCGTATTCTACAGCCACCATGCAGTCGTGACATGAACCAATACAGAGAAAAGTCGACAAGACAGAAGCTCTTGAGAACAGAAAAGTACTAAAAAAAACATATTCAGTTTTTATTGGAATAGCATCACTATAATGATACTGATTTTATCGGAAGGATTTGATATTGATAGACCTTAGACAATTCAATTCTGCATTAGGTATATTACTTTCCTCAAAACAGCTATAGGGGAAAGTACTCTCCCTTCGAACGTTCATGCCTTCGAATAATGTGAATTTTCTTCTAGTTTCCTTAAGAGACTTACCCATTTCTATTAAATATTAGTTAGATTATCATCAATTATTGATAATTGCAAGATAATTTTGTGTAAGTCTCTTAGGAAAATAAAAGAAAATTCAAATTATTCGAAGGAATGAACGTTCGAAGGGAGAGTACTTTCCCCTAATTCGTTTGATATCATTGATTTGAAGCAAAACGATTTTATTTAAAAGAAAACTAAGGCCCAACATATGATTTCTTATCACCAGGAGTATTTTTGATGTTATCAATAAATTTTCTCTTGCAGTGTTGAGTTCAGTCACGGTGCCTCAGGCAACGGGAAAGCCAAAAGAGCGATGCAAGTACTTTCCCAATTGCACCAAAGGCGATACATGTGAATTCATTCATCCCTCGACTCCCTGCAAGTCGTTTCCCAATTGCAAATTTGGCGACATGTGCCTGTACTTGCATCCCAAGTGTAAGTTTGATCTCACTTGTTCACGTTTGGATTGCAATTTCTCTCATACACCGGTTATCTCAGCGGCTCCGCCTCTAGGTATGTACATACATATATATAGCAAATAATCAGGGGAATTTTGCATTATTTTTGTGCCTTATCAATGAAAGCGCATTTTTGTTTTTTTTTTTTTGCTGAAGATATCACAAATCTCCTTGTATCTGCTGGTCAATCACTAACTGACCACGGAGAAGAATTAACCCTGTCTGCTAACTTGGAAGTTTTTTTTTGTGTTTTATTTTCTTTTTTGGCAGCTTCCCATGTAGTTCCTGTGCACAACTACAAGATGATCACGCAGAATTTATTGCCGCCACTTTGCAAATTCTATCCAAAATGCAGCAATACTCTGTGCACGTTCTATCATCCGAAATTGTGTCGATTTGGGAAGGCGTGTATGAATAAGGTGGAGTGTAATTTCTACCATCATGACATCCCGGCAGTGGATAAATTCAAGTGGGTCTCGACGGCTTCAGGAACCGGATCTGGACATACAACATCGACATATGTGTAGAAAAGAATAATTGTATTGCAAGAAAAAAAATAATAATTCGTCACTAACTCAATAGTAAATGCATAAGAGGTCTGTCAGAGCCACATTTACATGAATTATTTATATTAATACGAAGTAGGAATTCTATTTAATTATTATAAATAAAATAATAAATAGCCAGGAAATAATCGTGAACTCAAGAAATCACATCCGGATGTGCTTTTTAGTGCGTTTAGGAAATGGCATAAGGAAAATTGATGAGATATTTACATAATGTATGGGAGGAGAGCTAATGGAATATGTAAAAGTTTCAAGAATTGCAACAATGGCAACAATAGATCGATAGATCAATTAACAATTTTTGGTTTTTTGATTTTTTTTTGGTGAGGATTTTTGGTTTTCTGTTACTTTTCAAATGTGACAGCTTGGATGGTGGCGACATCTCGCGGAAAAAGAAGATAAGTCAGCCACACTTCAGAGAAAATAAAGTGAAAAGTTTTCTGTGCGTGGAAAAACCAAAAAATTCTCCAGGATGGTGATGCAAGGAATGTCCCCTTCTACCCTGAAGAAGCACCCTGCTGTAAGTACAATAGGATAATAAAGAAATTTGCTGATTTTATATTGAAATATCACCCCAAAATACCCTCTAAATCCTATTACGTCATAACAATGAAAATGTTAATTTGCTTCACCTTCCGGACTTGCAGTTGATCCCCCTGTACGTGTGCACGGGACTGGGAATGGCTGGTGCCCTCTTCTACACTCTGCGTCTAGCCACCCGTAATCCCGATGTGTCATGGAACCGATCCGGCAACCCTGAGCCATGGCAGGAGTACTCCAACAAGCAATATAAGGTAAGATTTCAAGGGGCTCTAGGGGCAAATTCCCAAGATGGTTCTTTTGAAATAAACCCCTTTTGCAGTTCTACTCTCCCATCCGAGACTACTCCAAGACCGAGAGTCCAGCCCCCAAGTACACTGAGTAGGAACCTCTGCATACCGATTGCTAAAGTAAAATAAATCTCTCGTTGGTCCTCTGCCACCTTCAACAACTGTAGTCAAATGCGCCGACACCGTTGCATAGTCGGAGAGATATAGTAAGAAATTCAATAAAGTCCACAAACTTAAGATCATTTGGGATTATTTCAGAGAAAAGGGGGTTGATAAACAAAAAAAGTATAATATGTAAATAAAAAAAAGTGTTATTTCTGCAAATTTCCTTCAAAGAAAAACCTCTCATTTTGTGCAACAATTTTTTTATTTTAAAATACAGTCTTGTGCCAAAAATAGCAGCATAAAACGGGATAACTTCATCTAAGGTCACCTGTTATCTCACTTTTGGCTGCGCCACTAATTTTGACATTGGACAGTTGCTGGTGATTTTGTGCTGATAGCAATTATAAATCGTAATCTTACAATTGGCTTTGGAATGCTAAAATTCTCAAATATCAACATTGACTAAATAGCTAAAACACTCACAAAATTTTGCAAATATAAATTTCACTAGAGACAAATTGACTAGAATTTTTTGAGGCAAAAATTCATATTTTTTATAAAAAAAAGTACACACGCGAAAAATATTTCTGGCAGTGTTAAAGATTGAACACACAGCTTAGATATTCAAGATGGAAAGTACTCAGTACTATCATCAGAAGATAGAGATATAAGGGTATTCTCATACAGAATGGTTCCATCGAAGGACTTTACGCATGAAATTGGTGTTTTGCAGTAGAAACAGAGTTTATTGCTGAGTAAATGCTGCACGATGCAATTTCTGGAAGAGAAACGAATCTCATATCAAATTTCATTCCTGATAAAGAAATAATAATAAGCCTAGATCGGCTTTTTGTAGGTGAGATTTCTAAAATGAGACAATTCAGAATGCATGCAGATAAAATAAGGATTTTAGGTGGCAGACCGATTTTTCGTATTTAAACCAAAATGTCTATAGGTCTAAGGGTCTAAGATCAGGATAAACTGATAAAAAATACGGTTTTCGTTGAGGGGCCCTTAGCGTTGGTCCTAGGAATTTCAAATGTTCTAAAAAGTAGTAATTCTTGAGATCTTTTATTTTCTTATTTCATTATTAAATTCTAAAACATCCCACTTGGCAAATTGGCAATTAGAACGATAAAAAATGTGATTAATTTACAAAATTCACATTTTGAAAAAAAGGAGGGGTAAAGCGTCTCAATATGCGGCAATTGCTCCTTTTAAATCATCAGGAATTTTTCTAGCATTAAAAATATTCGAATTGCATCCAGTGAGCTTCACTGTGCATGGATCTACACGCCATGGTACAGACAATCCCATTCTTGTAGGGAAAAGTGTCCATGCTTTGAACGATCCCAAGCTTCGTAATAATGACCAATTTTTTCTATATCTCAATAAATGTGACTCAGCATAACCCTTTTTTTTTTAAATAGCGGAAAGTGCGCAGTTTTTAAAATATATTGCGGAGTTACATTTATTCATAAATATAAGAAAAAAATTATCATTACGAAGCTTGGAGTACGAAGCATGGGCACTTTCCTCTGTAAAAAAAAATAATACCGCTTGTCTAGAAATTCTGCTTTCGGGAATGCCTAGTTCTTCTATGGAATCTTCGCAAAGCGCCCCACGCTTTGCGAAGTTTTGCGAAACACTTGAACTCTTGATTTAGATTGTATATCCTAAACACCCTCCCCTCTGGCATATGGCCTGTCGCCTGTAGATTTGAAGCTTGAAGCCAAAGCTTACCTTGATCAACATATTTTTGCTAATTGGCTCAGCAAAAATATGCTAAAAACGTTTCCTTTTTCAGCTAAAATTTATCGCTAGGAATAGTCAAAAGATCGCGTATAAGGCGAAAAATAACTTTAGAGTAATCGGAGTAATGCAATTTGTTTTAGATCCGTTCAGGGAATCTATAAGGACTGAAGCCATTTATGAAATCGGCCGCCAGAAGTTTCTCCAAAACTCTCAGTTCAGCGTTCATCCTAACTATATATTCCCTATAACATCGACCTATGGTTCAACATTAACTAAAGCTCAATATGAAAATCCATGACCTCTAGGAACGCTCTTTAGAAATTGGCCCCGCTATGAGAGACTTCTATGATGTCACTTCAAATACCCAAGAAGGGTTTAATCGTTGTGAAAAGGCTAGTGCTAACAAATTGATTGAACCCAGACACGACCCCATTCGTTTGAAAAATACGCCCTCTGAAAGTTTTTTAACCTATGAACTTGAAAACCGTTATGAGGAATGATTCAAAGGATATTTTTTTATATGAGCCAATTGTTTAAATAACCTTCAAAACTTTTCCAAAAAAGGAAAAAAAAATCCTACAACGTGATTTCGAGTTATTAAAAACATCGTGATTTTGATTAAGGTGAAGACATTGAATAGAGTGAAAATATATGTTCTGTTATACGGGCTTCAGACCTAAGGTTTAGCTATATGGCTTAACTACTCTAATTTTTTTATCAATTTCAATTTTTTGGAAAAATTTAACTTAAAATTGGAGTAATAAGGACAAATTACCTATTAGGCTTTCAAAAAGCAATAAAATTGCGCGCAGTTTAAAGATTTTGAAAAATTCGGGAACTGGGCTAAACCTCTAGTCTGAAGCCGGCCTTACGGACCTTGGGACCTTACGGCCCTACGGACCTCAATGGGTCAAGTGGTAGAGCACTCGCTCTATGATGCAAGTGTCCCGGGTTCGAACCCCTTCATAATTAAACGTGAAAATTATAAACAAAATTTCTCGCTCGATTGAGCGAGAGTCTACTGTAGCCGAAATTGCAACCTGGCCGAAATTTGGTACATTTTACCCTATATTTATTTATTTTTTAATTGTAGCACCCTTTGTGGTCGTTATATAGTCTTTTATTCATTTTCACTTTTATTCCTTTTATTCATCGTCATTTTTTGATAATTAAAAGCGAAGTCATGGCTGTTTTGAGGAAAAAATCGACTCTTGATTAATGGGGTCCAGAGGGGTCCAATTTTTCTAAACGAAACCTGTAATGTCTAGCTATAACGTACTAAAACTTACACCTGATTCTAAGAGGAAGAAGTTTAGGCCATTGAAAAAACCAAAAAGGGCTGTAAGGTCATCGCACCAAGTTAACTTTTTCATCCAAATCATTAGCAAAAACCGTAAGTCGACATCTCTTTAAATTCGAAGTTATTGAATTTAGAAAACCGGACGGACGAACGGACGAAAGTTTTAAGCCACTCAAATATTCGCGATCTGAGAGTTGAGAAAAACATTTTGTCAAAGTTTGAGCCAGATCAGAGGCATTTAAGTCGAGATTATTAAGGATTTCACATAAATAAAATAATTCTTACCCGCATGATTGATGTTGGCACGGGAGAAATTCACAAGAGATGGCTTTGGCGTAGCAAATTGAACAGAGAGAATCTTCAGAGAGTATAGTCACTTCAGACATCATTGTCTGGCGTTTCTGCAAAACTCTGATCATTTGCTTGACCTTCAGTATTTCCTCAGCAGTTATATGTGTAGGATCTGCAAGAAAATATCCAATGAGATCTGCCAGTAGATCCCAGAAAAACAATCAAACTCACAATCAGCCAAATTGAAGCTCAAAATTGGCGGATCTTGATGGAATGGTTCAGGACTCTGGGCTGAACTATCCACACCATTATCTGTTTGAACTGCCTGAGTCGGAGGAGGTATCACGGGTGGAACCTTTACATCGCCCAGGGCAAATTCCAGAGTAATACTCTGAAAACTCGGCTCAATTAGCAAACACCGAGATACTCTAGGTATCTTGCTCACAACAAAATCTTCCTCCTCGACTTCGTCCTTCATGAGAGCCAGTAGAATTCCCAGAACAGCCGAAATTATCGCAAAATGTGTTACACTACTCAGATCTGGCAGACACAGATCGAGAACATACTGAAAGCATCCAGGAGGGGTAGTTACTCGTGATAGTACTTGACTGGCTAGTTGACAAACCCGTCCTAAAAGCAAGTCGCTGTTAGGTCGTGTGGGATCCTGAAAAATGCCCGGAGCAATGGTAATGATCATTTCTAGAGCTCGCATCAGAGATACAGTAAGTTCGAAGCACATTGAGCAGATCTTGAGCTGCCTGGAGTCAATACCCTGATGCTGATCAGTTCGCCTATTGGCTGTCTGGATCTCCTGCAGCAGCAGGATAAACTCCGAAAATGCCCAATTGAGCTGAGACAGGAGTGAATTGAGGAAAATCGTGCAGTAGGGTTCATCAGCCAATAAAATGCGACTGATAAGGCTCTGAAAGTGCCGTGAAGGACATGCTGGAGCAATGTGATGAAGAAGTCCCGTATGAGATCCATTTTTTCCACGACTCCTATAAAGGCCTAGAGCAGAGGATGTCAGCTCGCCCTGCTGCCAGATACTTGTGGGCCGAGATTCTCTGTGAATTTTAGGAAAAAGCTCACAAAAACTAGTAATAGGGAAAGTGTGCCAAATTTCGGCATAGTTGCATGCAAGCGTCAAAGTCTTAAGTTTGAAATGTAATATTTTAAATTCAAATTGATTTTTTTATTCTTTCTTCTTAAAGAGTGTTGCTTGGAAACTTGTAAAGAGTTTACCATCTTTATTTACTCTAAAATCATTCTTAATACATTTTAAAATAAATAAAAATGTAGACATAGCTTTGGTGCCCTATTTCGGCCGCCTTCATTCTCATAGTTCCTTGCCTTTCGGAAATTCTTCCAATATCTTTTTTACGTAATCTCGTTTGTCGAAGCTACATTTTTTGTTATTCCTTTGCATTGTATAATCTCTAGAGTACGTAAAATCTAAAAGTTCATGGAAATTCGAAGAACAAAAAAGGTGTCCGAAATTGCAAGCTGGCCGGAATTTGGCACACTTACCCTAAGCCTAAATCTGTTTAAAATAATTGAGATTTTTAATGTTGAGTAACAAATGCTAGTCAAGGTTGCGGAATGTAATAATACAAAATCACTTAAATTATTTAATTGATAGTCGAGATATTAGGTAATGTATCATGAAAATTGATTCTTTTAGCTAAACGCAATTAACTTGCAATATTCTCGAAAATATACGGTCATGGAGGTTCATGAATGTTCGATCTGCAAACCGAGTCCTAGTTTTATCTTTTGATTGAGAATCTTTTTAGGTTTGAAATTTTTGGGGCAAATTTCTGGATTATGGTAACTTTTACGAGTCTCTTATCTTCAGCAACACTTGTTCTTTTCTCAAATAAAAATTTTCATAAGGAATGACTGGCATCACATGCAGCAGTTTCCGCGATTAAAAGGCTATTTAAGGATTTAAGAGAACAATCTGAAAAACTAAGAAAAAACCTAGTGATTCTTTCAAAATATATTCGGTTTGTATGCAAACTTGATAAGAATTTTCAGAAAAGTGAATGAAGTATGTTATCGCTTTAAATTAAGAAGATCAGGTAAGTTCGGTGGGCCAAGTTTTTTTTACTGCTTTAAAATACGAATACACCAGCAATATCAGACGCACGCGCCTTGACTATTCCGGACCGTAGCATATCCAGCGAATCAATTTCGCGATTCTTTGATCAAAAATGTCTTAGCTCAGAAATTAATCAGGCTCTTGGAAATAATATCCTAGACTTGGACATCATTACAGTTTATAAATCATCCACAAGAATTGGATTTTTATGGATTCTAAGTCCAAAAAATTTGTTTTTTCCTAGAATATCCAAATTATCCTTTGGGTACCAAAAGATGCAAAAGAGTTAAGGGGGCTTCCTGAATTACCAGGTGAAAAATATCGTTTTTATTGCTAAGATTCTAAGATTATCTAAGATCTAATCTAAGATTATACTCTAAGATCTAATAATCTAAGATTATACCACAAAAATTTCTGAAATCAGTTCAAAGTATTTTCGAAGATTGAGAAACAAAAGTCAAGGGTTGCAGAGCAGGTTTGAACTGAAACAACTGAAAGGTAACAACAACTGAAAGGTAATTTAAGCGAAATCCAAGCACCCCAAGGTTTGCATTGCGAAAGCCAAAAAAACAAGTTTTTGCAACGTGAAACCCGGAAAATCCAATTCTTGCATTGCGAAACCGAAGAATCTCAAAATTACATTGTGAAGCACGAGAAACTCGGTGTTTGTTTGCATCACGGAAGCTGAGAAACTCAAAAATTGCATTGCGAAACAGAAGTAACCCAATTTTTAGATTGCGAAATATCATAGCAACCTAATTTTTGCATTGCGAAACTCAAGAAACCAAGTTTTTGCATCGTTATACGACCCGAGAAATCCTATTTTTGCATCGCGAAACCCAAGAAACTCAAAAATTGCATTGTGAAGCACGAGAAACCCAGATTTTGTATCGTGAAACCCGAGAAACCTACAAATCGCATTGCAAAATCCGAGCAAATCCGTTTTTGCATTGCGAAATCCAAAAAACTCAAAATTGCACTGTGAAGCACGATTAAGCCAGTGTTTGCATCGTGAAACTCGAGAAGCTTAAAATTGCATTGCGAAACCCGAGAAACCTTTCACCACAAAAATAGGAATGAGTTACTCCTTTATTTGAGACGAGCATTATAAGCCTGAGATATTCCACCAATTAGGGACTGCTGTACCAGAGCGCTTCAGTGACCTACTCAAAGTTTGCGATTTTGTAATATTTATGTTTTTTTTTTATTATTTAAGCCCTTTCAATATGTAAAACATGTTGCAAATAATTCCAAGGAACTTTATCGTTCATAAAAAAAATAATAAAATTAAAAAAATTATGGAAAATGCTAATTTTTGACCTTCTAATTTAGCAAACCCCCTTTTAATCCCATTGCTACACGATTTTATTTAAATTAAATATTACAAATTTGCTGTTTTCAGCATTAGCACCCCTAGTGATAGTTTTGTGAACTTGTGATGTCCTCTATAGAATACACGATTCCACGAGATCCTTTAAATTCACCTCTGTTAATTGAATTTATATTTAAATTTAGAAGTCAAATTTAATAGGAAAACTTGATTAAATTTTAACTCGTTTCTGTTTGTGTTCAGAAGAATGAAGGTGTCTCGGATTAAGGGCAAATGGTATGTTGTATGAGATAAATAGTTTTGTCAATTGCTCTGGTTTTCATAAAACTCGCCGAAATGAATAGATAATAAGGCAAGTGGGGCTACATTGAAAATGCTGTTTTTTCGCGTATTTGTAAAGGAAGGTGGCCTTTACCGTAATGAAATTAAAATACATACAAAACAAATGTGGACCTAAATTAAATTACGGTTAAGTGGTCCAACTTCCTTTGGAAACATACAATAATAGCGTATTCAATGTAGCCCTACTTTTCCTTAATCAGCACTCAATTTTGTTTAATTGCTCTGATTAATTTGGTCTTAGAGTTAGAACTATGTAACCAATAGTTTTGGGTCCTCTTCTTTAAATTAGATTCAAAGACGAATAAAACAGGTTTTAGTTATATAAGGTAAAGTGCACCCAAGTCGACCGGTTCCTCAATTCGACCGGTAGAGTCATTTTAATATTTTGCTTATGATTTAACATTTATAGGTCAATTATTCCATAAATAAATACGTAAATAATCCATAAATAATAATAATACATAAATAATCACTATTAAAACATTCAAATATTGACCACCGGTCGAGTCTAGGGCACTTTACCTTACATTATTAAAAATGTGAGTGAAATTTTTAAACCATATATTGTAAGTGTACTAAATTTCGGCATAATTCCATGGAAGCGCCAAAGTCTTAAGTTGGAAATATAATATTTTAGTTACAAATTGATTTTTTTGTTACTTCTTTTTGAGGAGTGTTGCTTGGAAACTTGTAAATAGTTCAATCATTTCAAAATGAATAAAAATATTGACATAGGTGATATTTCGGACACCTTGATTCTCATACATCCTTGCCAATTAGGAATTCCTCCAAAGTCTTTTACACATCATTTTGTTTACAGAAGAGACATTTTTTGCCTTTTTGCATTGTTTAATTTCCAGCGTATGCAAAAACTAAAATTTCTTGGAAGTATTAGGAACAAAATTAGTGTCCGAAATTACAAGCTGGCCGAAATTTGGTACACTTACGGCGTTATCACACTTGCACATTAAAATTTTAATGTGATTCACATTAATTGTCGCTTGTGAGCATCCAAATATGTTATTTGTGTCTTTGAGTCACTTAATATTTGGGGTTTTTCGATTTATTGATAAAGAAGTGGACTTGGCCTGCAAAAATAAGTTTAAATTTACCTAAAGCGTAAATATTTTTCACATTAAAAAATTAAAGTGAAGATCGCATTAATTTTTCGCATTAATGCTATAAATCAATTTATATCAAATTTTGCGGGCCAAGTCTACCTTTTTATCAAAAAATAGATCAAATTTTGAAAATAAAATTATTCAAACACACAAATTACACATTTGGACTCTCACCAGCGACAATTAATG